>NC_089853.1:41304846-41317346 GCF_036373705.1 Amia ocellicauda
AGTGCTAACCGATGTCATTATGGTTATTTGACCCCGAACACTTGACATCTTGGGAAATGCGGTCAGTAGGAGCATTGCTGTTGGTGCTACAGTATAGGAACGACTGTGTTTCATAGGGACTTGGAGAGCTGGTTTCACAGACCCAGGTCAGAACTAGTCATGGATGACCCAATGATAATTTAGGTACAATAGTCCTGGTGTTGTTCCTGGGTTGTGAATCTAGCCAATCATTATTTTAATGGCCAAAATGTGAGGTTTACTTATTCAAATTCTCAGAAACAGATTCGATTTTCCAGGCTGCCAGAGAGGGGCGCTATTTACCCCGTTTATAGCCTTGGGCTCTACAGCAACCTAGAAGAGATAATAATAATAATTATTAGATTAGATAACAATAATAATAATAATAATAATAATAATTATTATTATTATTATTATTATTATTATTATTATTATTATTATTATTATTAATATTATTATATGTAGATTGTTAATGGTAGATGTATAGGACATGTATTAGATGTATATGGAAATTATTATTATTATTATTATTATTATTATTATTATTATTATTAATATAATAATACAGTCTCCTATACACCTGAAATTTAATAAATAGTGCAAGTCGTTATGTAAAGAACACAGAAAGATTCTGTCTAAAAGAAAACCATTAACTAAGTATTTAAGTCATGATTTGTAATGTAATGTAATGATTTTATATAAACAAGTCCCAAACGTTCGTATCCCTTGTTTTTTATATTATTATAATTATGGTTGATAGTTGTTGTTGACGATGTTGCTGTAAATACAGGAGTTACTTATTTGTTCAAATCTGTTACTTTCTGAAGAAGAAAATTGATCTGAACCGTTTTTCGCCCAAAAATGTCTTTGTGCTTTGAAAACTCAGGTTTCTTATTAACAATTATTATTTTAAAAAATACGTTGCATTTTACGTTTTCTTTTTTCTTTACGTTTTTTCTTTTTTTTTCCCCGTGCATTTTATCTCACGCGGAAACATTTAATTATTTTATATTTAAACATTAAAGAAACAAAACCAAGCACAACAAATACATAAATAAATGTAAGCATTTGCGGTGAGTTTCTGTACATTTTAGAATAACGAAAGTATCTTCTCATTTTACACTGTTACATTGCCAACGATACGTTTACTTGAAACAACCTTTTGAAAATAAAATGGAATAAAATATATTTTAGCATACTTCAATATTGCTGTGTATTTAAATATTTAGATTTAAACAATGTAAACGATACGTGTATTTAGTGTATTAAACTATTTGCTATACGAATAGCCAAGCAAGTCTAACACTATTGTGATGCATTAAATTAACACACACACATAAATATAATACTGCAAACTTAAAAAAAAAAAAAAAAAAATCCTCTTTGGTTTGAAGCTATTATAATTGACTATATTAAAAAAAATGGTTAGTAATTGTTATATTACAAACACGTATTAAATGTAAAAATGCCTTCTTACAATTGTAATATTAAAATGGATTGGCATGCACAGGCCACTATCTTACTGCTAACGAAAGCCACCCACGCGAGTGATTGATAATTGATTCGTTGATTGAATCGTTTATTTAGTTGCTGATTAATTGGAATTTAAAGACAGTGCGCAACAGGTAATAAAGCAACAGATTGTTACAGTATGTTTACGCTTTTGTAGACTGCTGGGTGTTACATATCCTTCTTGAGAAGATCATTTGAAAGAGAATTTGCTGATAACGTTAATGCCGTATCTAAAAACATATTATTATCAAAGGCTTTTTTCTGTATATATTATAAAAACTATTATTATCACCTACTACTACTACTACTACTACTAATAATAATAATAAGAAGAAGAAGAAGAAGAAGAAGAAGAAGAAGAAGAAGAAGAATACACGTACCAATAATACAAGATACAGACAACTTCTAAAATAAAATGTAAAATTCTGAGACTTTTGTAAACGTATTTGTTTTATTTTTAATGACATTTCCTTTTCGATTCTAGTCTGTATTTTTCCAGTTTTTACTCAGCTTTAATACTTCACGCCAGTTTAAGTTTAGTTTTAGTTTTTTATCTGTTTCTCAACAATGGGGGTCGTTTTTATTATCTAAGCCCATTGTTTGAGACGAGTTGCTTTGTTTATTGACGAGCTCTAATGATAAGGTACATTTTGTAAGGTAACATCAAAACCACTGGTCCCCTTTGCAACATCTTTAATCCCGTCCCAGCTTGCTTACATCAACATATACCCAGCGACCCCCCCAGCCCACCCCAGCCCACCCCAAAAACACAAGGTGCTCCGAAGTGGACAGTTGAGGACGGCTAAACACGCTGCCCACAGCTGGACTGAGTGTCCATCGAGTGACCCGTGTGCTGGGGGGTCAGCGAGAGTTCAGAGAAAGCAGCCAGGGGTTTTATGTCTTTATATGTCCTGTCACACGGGGTTAGTAATACCGTGAACCATAGGCTGGTACAGGTGGCAGTGAAGAAGAAATCTAAAAATCTGCATCATAAAAAAACATCTTTCACAATGAATGTACGCCTGAACTGGGTTTTAAGTTAAAAACACACAAAACCCCAAATCACCATTCAATATATCGTCCTGTGTATATGTATGTATTGTTCTGTGTGTGCTGTACATTTACAAGAGCATTACATAAGACACTGCATGCGCAGGTAAGACCGGTAATCATTTAAAAGCAACATCATTTAAGTGTTTCTTTAAAGTATCGCTTTTGCTCCCCAGTCGTTTCACTGTTCAAACACTGAATACAAGGGCTTCTCGTTATAAATGATTTATTTATTTTTACACTTTAATAATATTTTTTAAAACGTCTGCTCATGAGTTTACACAGCTAATAAATAATAATAATTGTATTCTGAACTTAAAAAAGTTATTTATGATTGTATTTATTTAATTTTGGCCTGGTGTCATTCATGGCAAAAACAAAAACATTCTGGGTGTACTATGAGAAAATACACTGGGGGGGGGGAATAAGGCCTTTGAACAGGATTTCTATTCGTTAGTCCTGTTGTGGGTTTTTGTTGTTTTTCTGCCACTGCATGCCCATCTCCCTGGGTTAAAGTGAAGGCCGCGCTGTGTGAAATGCCTGACCAACCTGCTTCGGAGGCTGGAGGGGAGGAATCAAAGTCCCCATTTTCACCATTGTGTGACAAGACCAAACACACCTCCTGGGCTGGGCAGCTCTCGTTCGGGGACGCGCTTTAATTTATGGCCCCTCTGTGTGTGTGCGTGTGCGTGTGTATGAGAGAGAGAGCAGTGTTAAAGGTTAGAGAAATTGGCCAGGTTCAGCTGATGCTGGCAACAGCTCTTGCATAACCTTCTAATGACGGGAGGCAGGCTAAGCAAACAGCAGAGGCACTAAGCTGTGTTTTTAACAGCCTGATTGTATTAAGGATTAGCTGGATTGCCATGCAGCAAAGGTGTAGTTGTGGGAGGCTGGGGCTCTCTGGGTGGTGTATGAAGGGGGGTGGAAGTAGCTGAGACGTGAAGTGCATTTCCGAGAGGCAAGAAGTGTACCTGCCTGTGTGCGTGAGAGGCAGAGTGTGCATGATGGGACAGGAGGCTGCCAAGGTATGAGGGCATGGACAATTGTCTTTACACACGTCTAAAATGTGTTGCGCTAGAGGATTGAAATGGTGCTGCTCTCTTTATGAAGTATCGCATCATTTACAGAATTTGTTTTGGTGGTAAAAGCTGCCATTCATTCCTCTGAAATCATGCCTTGTGCAAAACTGCATCAGGAGGTTTCTCAGTGCGGATGTGTATTGTGACATTGCAGGCAAAACTTTGCAATATCTAACAGTTTTTTCAAAATGTTTAATGTACCTCTATAAAACACAGTGTACTTGATCAAGGTCAGTTTTCAAAGTCACACTATACCTATGAGCTGGGAGAGTGTTTCTTCTTATCTGCCCTGTATGTTTACAAGAGCTGTGTTAGCGGTTACATTTCCAAAGCAAAATCGAGCTCATAGAGGACTTACAAAATGTGTAGGGAAAAAGGGTTGTGTTTTCACCTGTGGTAGCTATGAATGAGCCAACTATAGCTACCTCTGAGTTCATAAGACACAAAAATGACTTTCTACTGCATACACTGGAACTTTTGAATGGCTCTTACTGATGAGAGTAAATGTATCAGGTAACAATCTTGTTATGATCATCAAGTGTGGAACAAAGCCAAGCTGAGTCCCAGAACAGTCAATTTCCTGCTCAAGTCTGCAAATCACGTTTCGGTCATGTTGTGTGTTGGATAATATTCAGCTGGACAAAAATATCCAGACTAGCTGGATATTTATTCTTGGAGAAGTCCCCATTAATGAGGATGGTTAGAGCCAAATCATAGCACAGTATCACAGAAATGCCGAAGCTCTCAGTGGAGTTTCAGAAACATATGGCACTGAGCAGACCTGAAGTCCTCCGAGTTCAAATTCTGAATCATTGCGCTATTACACAACACGGACCTTGGCCGCAACTAGAGGATTTTCCAGCTGCCAATGTGTGAGTTTTACCCGAACACGAGACAACAGACATTGGGGTTTATTTTTCACTGGATGGTAGAACCAGCAGCAATCGCCTCATTATTAGCAGCAACAGTAGCCTCAACCCCAGCTGTAGACAACACTGAACGTTTGAAGCATTGGCCATTAAACAATGAGAAACACAATCCTAACCCTAATGGCAATCTGACCATAACTCTATCCCAAACCAAAACTCTAACTCTAGTATGAGCCAAATTCATACTAGGACCAGGTTATCCTTAACTCAGTATAACTATAAACAATGTTAAAGAAACCTTAACCAAAATATAATTAATATAATGAAATATAAAAAAAATACAATTACAATTATTGTCTGCGATTGTGGTGCAATAATTAGTCCAGAAACCTTTAGCTGCTGTATTTGATGCTGTAAAAATGTGTCTACCCGTCAAGCTGAACAGACGCTTGAACTCATTGTTTGTTTTGTGTGTTTGACGTGGGACACAGATATCGCTGAGAACAGACGAGGCCTTCCCTGGTGTCGCTCTGCAGACACGCTGAGGGGAGTTGCTTGCTGTGTGGGGCGTCTGTCTCCTCGGCTGCAGTTGTGATCCCACGAAGCAGGCTTGTTCCTGTCTCGCCCCTCTTTTATCTCGCATTTCAGGATCACACTGTCACATGTGTCCTGTCGACTGGAGAAAGGCAGACTCGCACTAAGCCCCAGCGAGGGAGCTTCAAACACCAGCCTCTCTGATGAATCACCCAAATCAATTTAGAGAAACAAATTGCACATGTAAATAGTAGAGGTTATCACGCAGCTATTCTCAGTATGTCATTCCCGAATTTGAGCTCCCCTTCTAGGGATGAATGGGTTAGCGTTAGCAGCTGAAATGAGCTAGAATCATTCTGAAAAAAAAGCAGAACAAATGTCTTGTGATCCTTTCCTATTTGCACCGTATGCCTTTTTGCTATGTATTAAAATGGCTTTTGTGTATTTTTTCCCCATCAGAATGACGTCACTGTACCTCCCCTGGTTGACATATATATTGTTGGAAATTTCTAAAATATCAGTATCTGCAAAAAATGAAACTCCGTGGTGTGGGTTTACTTCTCCCACCCCTCTGCTGAAGTCATGCTACATGTTACTTGCTACATGCTTAAATATAAATTTGGTGGATAACATTAATGATCTTTTCGAATCCAAACTGATGAAGATGGTGATGAAGAGGGCTTGTGAAAGCTTGATAAGTCCATAGATCATATAGTATTTCTCACTTTAAATAAGTAATTTACAATAAAATATTTGAGGTAAAGCATGGTTGATAAACTGATATTTTAAGATGATGCCTTGTGTGTGTGTGTGTGTGTTTGTTTTGCCTGTAAAGGTCGGAGAGACAGGCTTTGCACATTACAGCAACAAACCAGGCAAGTTCAAGGGCAAATTCACAAGCCCTTATCAGATCTCACCCTGTAATTTATAACCCGAGCCCCATCATTAGTGCCAAGCTGTTTTACAGCCCACTAACTTAACACTGAGAACTGTTTCACCAACAGTCAAGTGTGATGCCGTTCATTTGAAAGTAATTTACGATTAGTAGCCCAGTGCACTGACACGCTGTCAACTTCCAGTATTTATTTTTCAATCTTCTTGTGTGAGATTGAAGTCTGTAATTTTTCTGCACAATCAACTTTGTAAGCTATTAATGTTCTGACAAATATATGCTGTTACATTATTGAAAAGCGGTGTGTTTTACGCACCCTTGGTGCATGCATTTGTTTGTTTGTTTGTTTGATTGGTTGATTTATTGATTTGACAGCTGGGCCCTCCTCTGCAGACAGTTGCTATCTTTGTTGTTTTTCACAGCAGTCACAGTTCTGAGGGCAATGCTCGTTAGGTATAAGATATACTGTTATATTAATTAACATCATGAAGCTGATTCGATCAGGCGAAGGGCCACACAAAAATCTGAAACAGTCACTAGAAAGTAGACAGGTCCTCACCCCCTTGGGAAGATGTCTTTGTTGTTTTTACTTCCTTCTGAGTTTTACAAATGGAAACTTTTGAAGTTGGGTGACAAAGAAAGCTGAACATATACAATCATATGAGCGATGCTGTTGAATTGACTGGACTTCCGCACTACACACTAGTGTCTTCAGTCTGAATGCGGCTTCAGATCTTTGCAGAAGATGAGAGTTCAGCTCTGAGCTGTCAGTCTGCGTTTTCTCAAAGCTACCCTTTGCTGCGTCCTTACAGAAGGGACTGAGGGTTCAGGAAATGATTACGTGCAGCAGAGAAGTTTGCCCTGTGTCATTTGCTGTTACACTGTACTTTATGTGCATTTAAAGTCTTAGTCACAAGTAATATTATGCACTTGTCAGCATCTAAATTACCAACAAAATGCAAAGTATTACAACTTGAAAGTAACAATCTGTAATATTTAAATTGAAATGTTTAGGGTGCACCTTGAAAACGTTGCTCCAGAAAGTTGTCAATGGCGGGGGGGGCTGCCTCTTGTCAAAGATACCACAGAGAAAGTTTAACCTGACCCCTGCATTGTAGTCCTGCCTCCCCTGACCTATCTGGCTGGTCCAACACTGTCTGCTGGGCCATCAGTGACTGCATCCTTCCTGAGACCAGGGTAGTGGCTCCTCTCTGCAGGGCGGTGTCTGTGGCAGGAACCCACGCCGCCATGTGCCGGGGAGGGCCATCAGATACTCCTCCGGCTGCATCTCCTCCCTCCACCCACCATAAAGTCATTGCAGAAAAATCAGTCCTAACAGATTTTACATTGTATCATTATTTTCTGTTGTACTCTACCTCGAGGGTGTAGCACTGGGAGTGATAAACTCTCTTAAGATTCCCCTGTTAATACGATCACACTATCTCTGAAGGATTGTCAGTCATTTGATTGTAATTTATCTATACATAACACAGCTTTCTTCAGTGCTTTCTCTAATGTTGTTGTTTAGTTTTTAATGGTTCTTATGTATTTGTAGCCTAAGACTTACTAAGTCTTATTTGCCTGACTGAATTGTAAACACTTCAAAGTTATAAGCAAAGGTTTATACTACTGAAATGTTTATAAGTTATTAATAATATTTTTCATATTAATATTCAGAATCATAGCAGCCCGACTATAGTAGGCTGTAGGCCCTTCGAAAGACAGAGCTTTGATAAGGTGACAAAGACAGCTCACTCAAGGCTTGGGACTGATTAATTATTGCTCAGTTTTTATATAGAAGATGCATGTTCTGACAACACACCTGGGCTGTATAACACAAACACTGGCCTCCTCTCAGACAGCTCGAGACCTCGAGAGAAACAATAGCCACCTTATAGCTACTGAACCACTGACCTGGGATTCACCTCACTGGCCTGATTGTATGAAAATTAGTCAATTTGTGAGAAAGTGGCAGGACCACACCTTGCACCCCCATCCCTGTCCCCATTCCACACACACCTACACACACACACACAGGGTCGACCACCACATTTGCCACTAGACAGGTATTCCAGACACCTAGAATAGCTCACGTAAATTGTTGTTTTGCAGGAGATTTTTTATCAAGCATTTTAAAGACCAGTAGAAGCTAGCTTTCCACCAATGAAAGATTCAAACGTGTTTCCTGCTGGTGAAATGGGATATTCTCAATCTCAGTAAACACTCTTCTGAGCTGTTGTCCTTGCGTATTAAAATAATGCTCATTACCATCTACACACTTGAAATTAAATAAATAAATAGACCATACATCAGGTTTCCTTCAATACATCTTTGGGGTGCAAATAGCTTATGGGTGTGTGCTGGAGGACTGTGCTTGGAACAGTACATTGGGTTTTTTAAAGGAAGCAGCATGGAAGAAGGCTGATTCTTAACTTCGAGAGGACACTGATAGAGACTGTAAAAACACAGTGTGCAGCTGCCTTAACCAACTGTGTAGCCAACTGCTACTTAATCTGTGAACTTCAGCAAGAGAAGTGCGTGACAAAGGCCGGGACTGCACACGCAACCACTTTCTTTCCATTTTGCTGCGCTGGTTTGCATCGTACAACGTGAACTTTGCCCCTCTCGTGGGGTACGTATACACACGTACGTAGCAACCGAGCCCTGTTGACAAGCCGGGGGGTAATTAAGAAAAGCTACACAACCGTCATAAAGCCAAGGACTCAGAGATGTGCTCGTTGGGTAAAATAGAAAAATAGAATATTCAAGCAAACGGAATGGCTGATCCAAAAGCAAATAAAGGCTCTATATGACAGTGACGTGACCCATTATTTGATACGAATAGTGACATCTTTATACATTTACTCAGTAACCCCGTGGAGGCTGTTCGACTGCAGTGAAGCCAGCTGAGGGGATTTCCTTCCTGCTGGTTTGGGTCACAACAGATTCTGTCAGTTTGGCATAATTGTGGTTCAATTGCATATAAATAACATCAGATTATTGATTAATAAAAAGAGTGTCATGCAAATATAGACATGTATGAAGAACAACAGCAACAGACACATACTGACTTCCCCCGGACTTGTGCATTAAAACTAGATAATAGTTGATGATGTACAATAAGCCTTGTTTTTTCCCATGCCTTTTACAGACAAAAACATATATGTAGTATAACAGTCTGTTTACACAGCAGACAACTGTTCGTGTGTTTTGGTTGTGTTGTTTTTGTTTTCTCTCCAGTGCATGCGTAAGTGAGTGTGAGCTCGCCGGCTCTGGCAGGGAGCTCCTGTGGAGAAGCAGAGCAGAGATAGTGGCTGACAGTGTGAAATGAAACACACAGATAGGAAGCCGAGAGCAGGCAGACAGGAGCCGGGTTCCCCTCGCCAAAGATTAGTCAGACTCCTTCTCCCAAGACCTCCGCATTCCCAAAAAAACTCGGCCTCGCAGCGTCTGTCTCCAGCCCTGGAGTGACTCATGTGAGCCAAGCCTGCAGAATTATCACACACTCGTTTCAAAGGCTTAGAGGAAAGATGCCCAGATTATTGGGGCCCGAGCTTTGCCCCGCGCCCGATATTCTGGGTCCCTTGGTGGCACTGAAGTGACTGGTAATTGAAATCCAACGGCCTCTATTTACTCTCAACAGAATGTGAATCGATTCATAATTGAATGCTGATCATCCATGCCCAACATGTAAATTTAAACAGGGCTTGTGTTTGACTAAAGTCCTGTGCCAAGTTGACTTTCTAACTTAAAAAAAACTAAAACAAAACAAAAAATACAATTCCTACTTTTACTGTAATATTACGGTGTAAAGGTAACTAAAGCTTCAACATATGACGTCTACCTAATGCCATCCCACTATGGTAACTTACATAAAAACATGAAAAGTCAATATATATTTTGCTTTAAAAAAAAAAATCCGCTTCATGCTCTACAGTCTGTTCTACAATCTACAGTTTACATCTACAATGTACTTCTGCTGCAGCTTGCTTAGTGGGATTTCGATCATTTATTTAGCATAGGTATTAAATGTATACTTTTAATTATCTTATTATTTTGCATTTGTAATGGCACTGCAGTTTTACCAGGCATTGCATATGGGAACACCAAAAATACAAGTATTTTGATCATTATTTGTTGACTGAACTCCTTGGGTGTATGGAAATTTAAGTTATTGCAGAACCATCAACAAATATGAAGCCCGTAATATTGGTAGGCGCTTTATAAATGTATATCTTAGTTCTATTTACATAACCTGGGGGCACCATCAAGAGCTCTGTCTCTTTTGGATGGGAAACCGTTTGTAATGTGTTGCTTTAAAGGCTTGTGCAGAAGTGGTTCACTAAACACCTAATTCATAAGTGTAGTATCAGCCATTTGTAATGAGAGCCGTATATTATGTTTGGGATACCCTGGGTAGCTGCTGAAATGTGTAAGTGAAGGTAACTTATCACACAGAATAACCGATTTGGATCAGAAGGAAATACAAAATCAACTAGACTGGTTTCCGGAGATATGCGTGTCTGCTGTGGCCATGTTCAGGGATAGACAACATACTGTGCATGTGTTCTTGTCTTGCGTTCTTTTATCTGGCCTGTGTTTATGGAATGATGGTAAAATGCTGCCAAAATATCTGCTGAAGCAAATACTGAGCTGTCCACTGGTATTCTGGGGCAACAGAACAAGGCCGTAAAGTATACCTTAATGCATTTCATAAACTCCACTGAGATAATACTAAGATTTCAGAATCAAATATGATCATTTACTGTCATGTTACTATGTGATGCTGACTAGAAATTGGCAGTTCTTACACATTAACACATTCATTACAGTTCATACATATAAAGAGAGAGAAAGCCCTTGTTCTTATACCATTAGGGTTTAAAAACCTCTTCATTGTCCATTAAGGACATAAGCCAACTTAAGCTGTATTAGTTTGTACTGTCCAAATTGTAATTTGAATAGATATTTTTTAATATAGTTATTCAACTATTTGTGAAGTGCTGCACGTGAAAGTGTACCTATTTTAAAATGTGCTTTGAAATATGAAGGTACATTTTAAATAATTTAATCAAATATGGTTTTAAAAACATGACTTGTGTTATTTTCCAGATCTCCTCGTAATTATTAATAATATATATATATATATATATATACTCTTGTACATTCTTTATGTTGGGCAATTATGGAAAAACCTAACACGTTACTTGCTGAATACATTTAATCTTCCTAAATGGGAATTGTCGACTTCAATTGAAATCACAATTTGAAATGGAGCCGGACCGAGATGAAGCCCCGCTTGCAGAAACAGGGAATGAAATAAGGCTGACTTTTCTTAACTGCGCTTGTTTGTTTTGTGTCTTTGCTTTCAACATCACATAGCAGATAAGCTCCTTTAGTGCTGGGGAAAAAGAATTAAACTCATTCCACAAATGATGCATTTCTCAATTTTTCGCATTATGAATCGGGATGTTTGTAACAGCCGGTCACTTGGAAGCTGACAAAAGAAAGGTAAATCATAAATACACACAAAGCGTCTGGCCCTACTGTTCATATTCAGAATTACTATAAGCAATTTTGCTCACTTGGAGGACAACATCTGAGCAATGGACACCCAGTGCTGAGGACGTTATATGAAAATCCTTCAATGTCGTAACTATGTGAAGTGGAAAAGGGAAATATTGAAATGATTGGATCTTGGTCTTGTTATAAACCATCGCTCCAGTGCTACTGTGGGGTTCATTTGTAATATTTACCCCCTGGGTTTCAGCTGCACTATCGTGTTGCTCTGCTGGTCTAATTGTTTTCAAGGGTGATACTACCGACCTGACGGTCAGATCAAATGATGCCCGGAATCATACAGCATTGGTCAAAGTGTGCCTTGGTGAAATATATTACCCCTATGTCGATAAAAACAGACGACCCTTATCGATAAACTGTCTCACAGTAGTACAATTCAGTTTTTTTATTTGTATTATTATTTTTTAAATTGTTATTTAAGAGTCTTAATCAAACGTTAACAATATAAAAAGTGCAGACTTGCTTTAGGGATATATATATATATATATATATATATATATATGCAGGAATTGTTAATTTGTTCGTTCATAACAATCTCGTTTGCCATTTATTCGGATTGTGTCATATATAGCATAACATTATAAAAAAAGTATAAGATGGACTCAGTTATTCATCTTCAATGTGTTTTCCCACGCTGATTTCTTAAAATGCCTGAGAGAAGAACAATACATATTTCGAAGCTGAATTTGAATTTGGGGTTAAAGAATGTATATGTGAACTACTCTTTTATGAACACATGCATTATTACGGCACATATAGGTTATGTCGCCTACTTACTTTAAAAGCCTGATGTTAGTGTGCATTTACCGCAGTTTAGCTTTGCGCACGTTTCACGATTTACGCATCTGAAATGATCTGAAATAATCTGTAATTAGTATGCTGTGCAGCTATTATAACAAAAAATATTATAGTTATAATTATAAAAATAAACGAATGTATATCCATTTTACTCTATAGATATATAAA